>NW_028253611.1:0-1000 GCF_964263255.1 Lissotriton vulgaris | reverse complement strand
CTCATGTGAATGAGCTGACACGCTTTATTAATAGTAAAAAGACTCATTCATACATGGCATTGAAACATCCTTATATTTTCCTTCTTAAGGAGACCCTCTCCACCTTAGAGTTTAAAAAGTGGAGAAGGGATTGGGTTGAGAAGGTAGTATATACTTGGAACACAAGCAGCATTCCTCCCTCTGGTTTGGAGGCAGCATATCACAGGTAGAGTGGAGTTGCTATCCTGTTTCCATTAGTTTTTTCCCTTTAGACTAGTCAGAACTTAAAACGTTCACAGTGAACAATAATGACTAGATTGCATGTTCGGTAGTAAACACCAGCACACCTGCATTTTGATTAAATACTGATTTCGTCAGGTTCGGTAAATATTATCTGTTACATAGCATTGATTATATATTTTTACCATTTATTGTGGAATCTTTATTTACTGCATGTGTTAAATACTGAAGATGTGCTACTTATCACATGTAGTAAATACTGCAACCGATAACTTGCACATGCACAAAACATCAGGAAGTGCCCATTTTCAGGCACTGGACAATCCTGGAGTGGGAAATTAATCTACAAAGAGGAGAAGCACTTTGAGCAACACAGAGAAGGGTCAAAGTACACCTCCAAGGTGCACCAACAACTACTTCTTATTTGGGAGTGTACAGGCATTCATTTTGTGGGGATACAGAACAATGAATCAAAACAAATCGAATACATTGCCATCCTCAGCTATCACTCAGTCATCACATGCAGAAACTAGCCAAACTCTTATATCATGGACTTCATGTATTTTTTATTTAATATTAGGACTTGTAATGTGCAACAAAGCATCCCCAGAGGGATCTCATGGTGCCTTGGTTGCACAATACCGCAGATCTATGACAGTTAGAACAACCATGTTTTAAGCGATTTCTGAAACTGCATAAGGGTTGTACAGTCCCGCATCTCATCTGGCAGTTTGTTCCAGTAGATGGGGACAAGATGAGAGCATGCAAGCCCACCCATTTT